>NC_134270.1:131028925-131031425 GCF_031893055.1 Leptodactylus fuscus | reverse complement strand
GCACAAAGGGGAAAACTGCACAAGGAAACCACGGAAATGAACAAACTTTTGTGCCATCAAAAAGAGAGGAGCGGGCTCGTCCGGGATTTGAACCCGGGACCTCTCGCACCCTAAGCGAGAATCATACCCCTAGACCAACGAGCCAAGGCAACAGAATGGCTGTGTGATGCTTTGCTCGCACCACATTTATTCAAGCATTTCAGTAAACCTGAAGTTGGAGGGGCTGCTATCGCAACACACTAAGTCCAACTCACCAAAGTGGAAAAGGAGGAGTTCTGTCAAAAGAGGGCAAACGGGCTCGTCCGGGATTTGAACCCGGGACCTCTCGCACCCAAAGCGAGAATCATACCCCTAGACCAACGAGCCGACCGGGTAAACCCTTGTCGTTTTCCCCTTGTGCCTTTTTCTAGCGCCAACATCAATTTTCTTTGCACAGTTTTTAAAACCAGGGCTCATCCGGGATTTGAACCCAGACGAGAATCATACCCCTAGACCAACGAGCCGACCCCCCATCACTTACCCATCTGGGACTGGTAAAAAATCTAGTACTCACTTACCAATCTGCGGTACTCGGAAGAAAAAAAAAAAAAAGACTCGTCGCCAAACACTGCCATCTGCGACAGCAAACAGACTGAGGAAAAGCTTTTCCATGCTTGCCAACAAGGCAAGTCAAAAGAACTCCCGGCAGGGCTCGTCCGGGATTTAAACCCGGGACCTCTCGCACCCGAAGCGAGAATCATACCCCTAGACCAACGAGCCAAACTGCCGCTTTCGCCGTCGGCTGGAGCGTCAGACTGCCTGGCCTTTGCAGGCTGTGTGGTGTTGGGCCATTGGCGCATAAAAGCCAAGCGCAGCTATCATCACGATAAGCTAGGGCTCGTCCGGGATTTGAACCCGGGACCTCTCGCACCCTAAGCGAGAATCATACCCCTAGACCAACGAGCCGACGACCCCATCACTTAGGGTTAGGGTTAGGGTTAGGGTTACCCATCTAGTGGGATCTTTGATGCCGCCTCTTTGACTCAGCCTCCCTTCCAAAGGCACAAAAGTCTCTAATCTGCGGTACTGCGACAGCAAACAGACTGCTGATAAGCTTTTCCATGCATGACTTGCCAGAAGGCAAGTCAGAAGAACTCCCGGCAGGGCTCGTCCGGGATTTGAACCCGGGACCTCTCACACCCAAAGTGAGAATCATACCCCTAGATCAACGAGCCGATCGGGACAATGAGGCACCAGGCCCCCTTTTGAGACCTCCCTTGAGTCCCATACTGGGGCTAGAAAAAAGCACAAAGGGGAAAACTGCACAAGGAAACCACGGAAATGAACAAACTTTTGTGCCATCAAAAAGAGAGGAGCGGGCTCGTCCGGGATTTGAACCCGGGACCTCTCGCACCCTAAGCGAGAATCATACCCCTAGACCAACGAGCCAAGGCAACAGAACGGCTGTGTGATGCTTTGCTCGCACCACATTTATTCAAGCATTTCAGTAAACCTGAAGTTGGAGGGGCTGCTATCGCAACACACTAAGTCCAACTCACCAAAGTGGAAAAGGAGGAGTTCTGTGAAAAGAGGGCAAACGGGCTCGTCCGGGATTTGAACCCGGGACCTCTCGCACCCAAAGCGAGAATCATACCCCTAGACCAACAAGCCGACCGGGTAAACCCTTGTCGTTTTCCCCTTGTGCCTTTTTCTAGCGCCAACATCAATTTTCTTTGCACAGTTTTTAAAACCAGGGCTCATCCGGGATTTGAACCCAGACGAGAATCACACCCCTAGACCAACGAGCCGACCCCCCATCACTTACCCATCTGGTACTGGTAAAAAATCTAGTACTCACTTACCAATCTGCGGTACTCGGAAGAAAAAAAAAAAAAAGACTCGTCGCCAAACACTGCCATCTGCGACAGCAAACAGACTGAGGAAAAGCTTTTCCATGCTTGCCAACAAGGCAAGTCAAAAGAACTCCCGGCAGGGCTCGTCCGGGATTTGAACCCGGGACCTCTCGCACCCGAAGCGAGAATCATACCCCTAGACCAACGAGCCAAACTGCCGCTGTCGCCGTCGGCTGGAGCGTCAGACTGCCTGGCCTTTGCAGGCTGTGTGGTGTTGGGCCATTGGCGCATAAAAGCCAAGCGCAGCTATCATCACGATAAGCTAGGGCTCGTCCGGGATTTGAACCCGGGACCTCTCGCACCCTAAGCGAGAATCATACCCCTAGACCAACGAGCCGACAACCCCATCACTTAGGGTTAGGGTTAGGGTTAGGGTTACCCATCTAGTGGGATCTTTGATGCCGCCTCTTTGACTCAGCCTCCCTTCCAAAGGCACAAAAGTCTCTAATCTGCGGTACTGCGACAGCAAACAGACTGCTGATAAGCTTTTCCATGCATGACTTGCCAGAAGGCAAGTCAGAAGAACTCCCGGCAGGGCTCGTCCGGGATTTGAACCCGGGACCTCTCACACCCAAAGCGAGAATCATACCCCTAGACCAACGAGCCGA
>NC_134270.1:131016425-131018925 GCF_031893055.1 Leptodactylus fuscus | reverse complement strand
TTCCATGCATGACTTGCCAGAAGGCAAGTCAGAAGAACTCCCGGCAGGGATCGTCCGGGATTTGAACCCGGGACCTCTCACACCCAAAGCGAGAATCATACCCCTAGACCAACGAGCCGATCGGGACAATGAGGCACCAGGCCCCCTTTTGAGACCTCCCTTGAGTCCCATACTGGGGCTAGAAAAAAGCACAAAGGGGAAAACTGCACAAGGAAACCACGGAAATGAACAAACTTTTGTGCCATCAAAAAGAGAGGAGCGGGCTCGTCCGGGATTTGAACCCGGGACCTCTCGCACCCTAAGCGAGAATCATACCCCTAGACCAACGAGCCAAGGCAACAGAACGGCTGTGTGATGCTTTGCTCGCACCACATTTATTCAAGCATTTCAGTAAACCTGAAGTTGGAGGGGCTGCTATCGCAACACACTAAGTCCAACTCACCAAAGTGGAAAAGGAGGAGTTCTGTCAAAAGAGGGCAAACGGGCTCGTCCGGGATTTGAACCCGGGACCTCTCGCACCCAAAGCGAGAATCATACCCCTAGACCAACGAGCCGACCGGGTAAACCCTTGTCGTTTTCCCCTTGTGCCTTTTTCTAGCGCCAACATCAATTTTCTTTGCACAGTTTTTAAAACCAGGGCTCATCCGGGATTTGAACCCAGACGAGAATCATACCACTAGACCAACGAGCCGACCCCCCATCACTTACCCATCTGGTACTGGTAAAAAATCTAGTACTCACTTACCAATCTGCGGTACTCGGAAGAAAAAAAAAAAAAAGGACTCGTCGCCAAACACTGCCATCTGCGACAGCAAACAGACTGAGGAAAAGCTTTTCCATGCTTGCCAACAAGGCAAGTCAAAAGAACTCCCGGCAGGGCTCGTCCGGGATTTGAACCCGGGACCTCTCGCACCCGAAGCGAGAATCATACCCCTAGACCAACGAGCCAAACTGCTGCTGTCGCCGTCGGCTGGAGCGTCAGACTGCCTGGCCTTTGCAGGCTGTGTGGTGTTGGGCCATTGGCGCATAAAAGCCAAGCGCAGCTATCATCACGATAAGCTAGGGCTCGTCCGGGATTTGAACCCGGGACCTCTCGCACCCTAAGCGAGAATCATACCCCTAGACCAACGAGCCGACGACCCCATCACTTAGGGTTAGGGTTAGGGTTACCCATCTAGTGGGATCTTTGATGCCGCCTCTTTGACTCAGCCTCCCTTCCAAAGGCACAAAAGTCTCTAATCTGCGGTACTGCAACAGCAAACAGACTGCTGATAAGCTTTTCCATGCATGACTTGCCAGAAGGCAAGTCAGAAGAACTCCCGGCAGGGCTCGTCCGGGATTTGAACCCGGGACCTCTCACACCCAAAGAGAGAATCATACCCCTAGACCAACGAGCCGATCGGGACAATGAGGCACCAGGCCCCCTTTTGAGACCTCCCTTGAGTCCCATACTGGGGCTAGAAAAAAGCACAAAGGGGAAAACTGCACAAGGAAACCACGGAAATGAACAAACTTTTGTGCCATCAAAAAGAGAGGAGCGGGCTCGTCCGGGATTTGAACCCGGGACCTCTCGCACCCTAAGCGAGAATCATACCCCTAGACCAACGAGCCAAGGAAACAGAACGGCTGTGTGATGCTTTGCTCGCACCACATTTATTCAAGCATTTCAGTAAACCTGAAGTTGGAGGGGCTGCTATCGCAACACACTAAGTCCAACTCACCAAAGTGGAAAAGGAGGAGTTCTGTCAAAAGAGGGCAAACGGGCTCGTCCGGGATTGTTGGCAAGCTTTTCCATGCTTGCCAACAAGGCAAGTCAAAAGAACTCCCGGCAGGGCTCGTCCGGGATTTGAACCCGGGACCTCTCTCACCCGAAGCGAGAATCATACCCCTAGACCAACGAGCCAAACTGCCGCTGTCGCTGTCGCTGTCGCTGTCGCTGTCGGCTGGAGCGTCAGACTGCCTGGCCTTTGCAGGCTGTGTGGTGTTGGGCCATTGGCGCATAAAAGCCAAGCGCAGCTATCATCACGATAAGCTAGGGCTCGTCCGGGATTTGAACCCGGGACCTCTCGCACCCTAAGCGAGAATCATACCCCTAGACCAACGAGCCGACGACCCCATCACTTAGGGTTAGGGTTAGGGTTACCCATCTAGTGGGATCTTTGATGCCGCCTCTTTGACTCAGCCTCCCTTCCAAAGGCACAAAAGTCTCTAATCTGCGGTACTGCGACAGCAAACAGACTGCTGATAAGTAGAGATGAGCGAACAGTGTTCTATCGAACTCATGTTCGATCGGATATTAGGCTGTTCGGCATGTTCGAATCGAATCGAACACCGCGTGGTAAAGTGCGCCATTACTCGATTCCCCTCCCACCTTCCCTGGCGCCTTTTTTGCTCCAATAACAGCGCAGGGTAGGTGGGACAGGAACTACGACACCGGTGACGTTGAAAAAAGTAGGCAAAACCCATTGGCTGCCGAAAACATGTGACCTCTAATTTAAAA
>NC_134270.1:131004260-131016225 GCF_031893055.1 Leptodactylus fuscus | reverse complement strand
TCTGACTGGGAATTCAAAGAGTATATTGGGAATACAAATACCCTCATTTCTTGCTACTGCCATATAGTGCCAGTTCTGACTGGGAATTCAAAGAATATATTGGGGTTACGTGCACCCACAATTTTTACTACTGGTATACAGTGCCATTGTCTGACTGGGAATTCAAAGAGTATATTGGGAATACAAATACCCTCATTTCTTGCTACTGCCATATAGTGCCAGTTTCTGACTGGAATTCAAAGAATATATTGGGGTTACGTGCACCCACAATTTTTACTACTGGTATACAGTGCCATTGTCTGACTGGGAATTCAAAGAATATATTGGGGTTATAAATACCCTCATTTCTTGCTACTGCCATATAGTGCCAGTTCTGACTGGTAATTCAAAGAATATATTGGGGTTACGTGCACCCACAATTTTTACTACTGGTATACAGTGCCATTGTCTGACTGGGAATTCAAAGAGTATATTGGGAATACAAATACCCTCATTTCTTGCTACTGCCATATAGTGCCAGTTTCTGACTGGGAATTCAAAGAATATATTGGGGTTACGTGCACCCACAATTTTTACTACTGGTATACAGTGCCATGTCTGACTGGGAATTCAAAGAGTATATTGGGAATACAAATACCCTCATTTCTTGCTACTGCTATATAGTGCCAGTTTCTGACTGGGAATTCAAAGAATATATTGGGGTTACGTGCACCCACAATTTTTACTACTGGTATACAGTGCCATTGTCTGACTGGGAATTCAAAGAGTATATTGGGAATACAAATACCCTCATTTCTTGCTACTGCCATATAGTGCCAGTTTCTGACTGGGAATTCAAAGAATATATTGGGGTTACGTGCACCCACAATTTTTACTACTGGTATACAGTGCCATTGTCTGACTGGGAATTCAAAGAGTATATTGGGAATACAAATACCCTCATTTCTTGCTACTGCCATATAGTGCCAGTTTCTGACTGGGAATTCAAAGAATATATTGGGGTTACGTGCACCCACAATTTTTACTACTGGTATACAGTGCCATTGTCTGACTGGGAATTCAAAGAGTATATTGGGAATACAAATACCCTCATTTCTTGCTACTGCCATATAGTGCCAGTTTCTGACTGGGAATTCAAAGAATATATTGGGGTTACGTGCACCCACAATTTTTACTACTGGTATACAGTGCCATTGTCTGACTGGGAATTCAAAGAGTATATTGGGAATACAAATACCCTCATTTCTTGCTACTGCCATATAGTGCCAGTTTCTGACTGGGAATTCAAAGAATATATTGGGGTTACGTGCACCCACAATTTTTACTACTGGTATACAGTGCCAATTTCTAACTAGGAATTCAAAATGCGCAAGGCTCCCGGAAAGGGACGTGGACGAGGCCGTGGGCGAGGTCGGGGGAATGGTTCTGGGGAGCAAGGTAGCAGTGAAGCCACAGGGCGTCCCGTGCCTACTCCTGTGGGGCAGCAAGCATTGCGCCACTCCACAGTGCCAGGGTTGCTTGCCACATTAACTAAACTGCAGGGTACAAACCTTAGTAGGCCCGAGAACCAGGAACAGGTCTTGCAATGGCTGTCAGAGAACGCTTACAGCACATTGTCCAGCAGCCAGTCAGACTCTGCCTCCTCTCCTCCTATTACCCAACAGTCTTGTCTTCCTTCCTCCCAAAATTCCGAAGCTTTACAGAACAATAACCCAAACTGTCCCTGCTCCCCAGAGCTGTTCTCCGCTCCTTTCATTGTCCCCTCAACCTGCCTCTCCACGTCACGATTCCACGAACCTAACAGAGGAGCATCTGTGTCCAGATGCTCAAACACTAGAGTCTCCTCCATCTCCGTTCGATTTGGTGGTGGATGACCAGCAACCCACCCTCATCGACGATGATGTGACGCAGTTGCCCGTCAGGGCATCCAGTTGACCGGCGCATTGTGCGGGAGGAGGAGATGAGACAGGAGTTGGAAGAGGAAGTGGTGGATGATGAGGACACTGACCCGACCTGGACAGGGGGGATGTCAAGCGGGGAAAGTAGTGTGGATGTTGAGGCAGGTGCAGCACCAAAAAGGGTAGCTAGAGGCAGAGGCAGAGGTCAGCAGCTTAGGCGAAGCCAGGCCACACCCGGAATCTCCCAAGATGTTCCAGTTCGTACCCAGCCCCGAAAAACTCCCACCTCCTCGAGGGCACGTTTCTCGAAGGTGTGGAGTTTTTTCAAGGAATGCGCCGAGGACAGATATAGTGTTGTCTGCACAATTTGCCTCTCGAAATTGATTAGGGGCTCTGAGAAGAGCAACCTGTCCACCACTTCAATGCGCCGTCATTTGGAATCCAAGCACTGGAATCAGTGGCAGGCAGCAACGGCAGGACAAAGGCCGCCTGCCGTTCACGCCACTGCCACTGCCTCTGCCTCTGCCACTGCCACTGCTGACTGTGCTGGCGATGCACTCCAGAGGACGAGCCAGGACACCACTTCATCTGCCTCCGCCACTTTGTTGACTTCTACCTCATCCTCCCCTGGTCCTGTCTTATCTCCTTCTCCTGCACCATCAAAGGCACCATCAGGCGTTTCTTTACAACAACCCACCATCTCTCAGACATTGGAGCGGCGGCAGAAATACACTGCTAACCACCCACACGCGCAAGCCTTGAACGCCAACATCGCTAAACTGCTGGCCCAGGAGATGTTGGCGTTCCGGCTTGTTGAAACTCCCGCCTTCCTGGACCTGATGGCAACTGCGGCACCTCGCTATGCCGTCCCTAGCCGTCACTACTTCTCCCGGTGTGCCGTCCCCGCCTTGCACCAGCACGTGTCACTCAACATCAGGCGGGCCCTTAGTTCCGCGCTTTGCACAAAGGTCCACTTGACCACCGACGCGTGGACAAGTGCATGCGGACAGGGACGCTACATTTCACTGACGGCACACTGGGTGAATGTAGTTGAGGCTGGGACTGCTTCCCAAACTGGCCCGGTGTACCTCGTCTCCCCGCCTAACATTCCTGGCAGGGACACGAGAAGAACACCCCCCTCCTCCTCCTCCTCTACCGCCTCCTCCTCCGCCACCGCCTCCTCCTCCGCCACCGCCTCCTCCTCCGCTGTTAGATTGACCCCAGCTACGAGTTGGAAACGTTGCAGCACTGGCGTTGGTAGACGTCAGCAGGCTGTGCTGAAGCTGATCAGCTTGGGGGACAGACAGCACACTGCCTCCGAGGTGAGGGATGCCCTCCTCGATGAGACGGCAATATGGTTTGAGCCGCTGCACCTGGGCCCAGGCATGGTCGTTTGTGATAACGGCCGGAACCTGGTAGCAGCTCTGGAGCTTGCCGGACTCCAACATGTTCCATGCCTGGCCCACGTCTTCAACCTAGTGGTGCAACGTTTCCTAAAGAGCTACCCCAATGTTCCAGAGCTACTGGTGAAAGTGCGGCGCATGTGCGCCCACTTTCGCAAGTCGACAGTAGCCGCTGCTAGCTTAAAATCTCTCCAGCAACGCCTGCATGTGCCACAACACCGGCTTTTGTGCGACGTCCCCACACGCTGGAACTCAACGTTTCAGATGTTGAATAGAGTGGTTGAGCAGCAGAGACCTTTGATGGAATACCAGCTACAAAACCCTAGGGTGCCACAAAGTCAGCTGCCTCAGTTTCACATCCATGAGTGGCCATGGATGAGAGACCTTTGTGACATCCTACGGGTCTTTGAGGAGTCCACAAGGAGGGTGAGCTCTGAGGATGCGATGGTGAGCCTTACAATCCCGCTCTTGTGTGTTCTGAGAGAATCCCTGATTGACATCAGGGATAACTCAGATCACACAGAGGAGTTAGGGATAGCATCCGATCCGTCACAGCTGGAGAGTAGGTCCACACATCTGTCCGCTTCACTGCGTTTAATGGAGGAGGAGGAGGAGGAGGAGGAGGAGAAGAGTTGTCCGATGATGTGATGGTGATACAGGAGGCTTCCGGGCAACTTCGAATCGTCCCATTGTTGCAGCGCGGATGGGTAGACATGGAGGATGAGGAGGAAATGGAGATTGAACTTTCCGGTGGGGCCAGAGGAGTCATGCCAACTAACACTGTGGCAGACATGGCTGAGTTCATGTTGGGGTGCTTTACAACCGACAAGCGTATTGTCAAAATCATGGAGGACAACCAGTACTGGATCTTTGCTATCCTTGACCCCCGGTATAAAAACAACATCTCGTCTTTTATTCCGGTAGAGGGGAGGGCCAATCGCATCAATGCTTGCCACAGGCAATTGGTGCAGAATATGATGGAGATGTTTCCAGCATGTGACGTTGGCGGCAGGGAGGGCAGTTCCTCCAGTAGGCAACCAAGTTCTCACCGGTCCACACAAACGAGGGGCACACTGTCTAAGGTCTGGGACACCTTGATGGCACCCCCTCGCCAAAGTGCCGCCACGGAGGGTCCTAGTGTCACCAGGCGTGAGAAGTATAGGCGCATGTTGCGGGAATACCTTTCCGACCACAGCCCTGTCCTCTCCGACCCCTCTGCGCCCTACACGTATTGGGTGTCGAAGTTGGACCTGTGGCTTGAACTTGCCCTATATGCCTTGGAGGTGCTGTCCTGTCCTGCCGCCAGCGTCCTATCTGAGAGGGTGTTCAGTGCAGCCGGTGGCATCATCACTGACAAGCGCACCCGTCTGTCAGCTGAGAGTGCCGACCGGCTCACTTTGATAAAAATGAACCACCACTGGATAGAGCCTTCATTTTTGTGCCCACCTGTGTAAAGCACCCCAACATGAAACTCCATGTCTGTACTCAACCTCTCCAATTCCTCCGCATCCTCATACTCATCCACCATAAGCGTTGCACAATTCTGCTAATACTAGGCTCCCTCCAACATGATTTCCCCCAACTCTGCTGGTTAGAGGCTCCCTCCACCCTGATTTCCACCAACTCTGCTGGTTAGAGGCTCCCTCCACCCTGCTTTCCCACAACTCTGCTGGTTAGAGGCTCCTTCCACCATGAATTTGCCCAAACTGGGCTGTTTAGAGGCTCCCTCCACCATGAATTGGTCCAAACTGGGTTTTTTAGAGGCTCCCTCCACCATGAATTGGTCCAAACTGGGCTGGTTAGAGGCTCCCTCCACCATGAATTGGTCCAAACTGGGCTGGTTAGAGGCTCCCTCCACCATGAATTTGCCCAAACTGGCTGGTTAGAGGCTCCCTCCACAATTAATTGGTCCAAACTGGGCTAATTAGAGGCTCCCTCCACCATGAATTGGTCCAAACTGGGTTTTTTAGAGGCTCCCTCCACCATGAATTTGCCCAAACTGGGCTGTTTAGAGGCTCCCTCCACCATGAATTGGTCCAAACTGGGCTGGTTAGAGGCTCCCTCCACCATGAATTTCCCAAAACTTGGCTGTTTAGAGGCTCCCTCCACCATTAATTGGTCCAAACTGGGCTGGTTAGAGGCTCCCTCCACCATGAATTTGCCCAAACTGGGGTGGTTAGAGGCTCCCTCCACCATTAATTGGTCCAAACTGGGCTGGTTAGAGGCTCCCTCCACAATTAATTGGTCCAAACTGGGCTAATTAGAGGCTCCCTCCACCATGAATTGGTCCAAACTGGGTTTTTTAGAGGCTCCCTCCACCATGAATTTGCCCAAACTGGGCTGTTTAGAGGCTCCCTCCACCATGAATTGGTCCAAACTGGGCTGGTTAGAGGCTCCCTCCACCATGAATTGGTCCAAACTGGGCTGGTTAGAGGCTCCCTCCACCATGAATTTCCCAAAACTTGGCTGTTTAGAGGCTCCCTCCACCATTAATTGGTCCAAACTGGCTGGTTAGAGGCTCCCTCCACCATGAATTTGCCCAAACTGGGCTGTTTAGAGGCTCCCTCCACCATGAATTTGCCCAAACTGGGCTGGTTAGAGGCTCCCTCCACCATGAATTGGTCCAAACTGGGCTGGTTAGAGGCTCCCTCCACCATGAATTTGCCCAAACTGGGCTGTTTAGAGGCTCCCTCCACCATGAATTTGCCCAAACTGGGCTGGTTAGAGGCTCCCTCCACCATGAATTGGTCCAAACGGGTTTTTAGAGGCTCCCTTCACCATGAATTGGTCCAAACTTGGCTGTTTAGAGGCTCCCTCCACCATGAATTTGCCCAAACTGGGCTGTTTAGAGGCTCCCTCCACCATGAATTGGTCCAAACTGGGCTGGTTAGAGGCTCCCTCCACCATGAATTTCCCAAAACTTGGCTGTTTAGAGGCTCCCTCCACCATTAATTGGTCCAAACTGGGCTGGTTAGAGGCTCCCTCCACCATGAATTTGCCCAAACTGGGCTGTTTAGAGGCTCCCTCCACCATGAATTTGCCCAAACTGGGCTGGTTAGAGGCTCCCTCCACCATGAATTGGTCCAAACTGGGCTGGTTAGAGGCTCCCTCCACAATTAATTGGTCCAAACTGGGCTAATTAGAGGCTCCCTCCACCATGAATTGGTCCAAACTGGGTTTTTTAGAGGCTCCCTCCACCATGAATTTGCCCAAACTGGGCTGTTTAGAGGCTCCCTCCACCATGAATTGGTCCAAACTGGGCTGGTTAGAGGCTCCCTCCACCATGAATTTCCCAAAACTTGGCTGTTTAGAGGCTCCCTCCACCATTAATTGGTCCAAACTGGGCTGGTTAGAGGCTCCCTCCACCATGAATTTGCCCAAACTGGGGTGGTTAGAGGCTCCCTCCACCATTAATTGGTCCAAACTGGGCTGGTTAGAGGCTCCCTCCACAATTAATTGGTCCAAACTGGGCTAATTAGAGGCTCCCTCCACCATGAATTGGTCCAAACTGGGTTTTTTAGAGGCTCCCTCCACTATGAATTTGCCCAAACTGGGCTGTTTAGAGGCTCCCTCCACCATGAATTGGTCCAAACTGGGCTGGTTAGAGGCTCCCTCCACCATGAATTGGTCCAAACTGGGCTGGTTAGAGGCTCCCTCCACCATGAATTTCCCAAAACTTGGCTGTTTAGAGGCTCCCTCCACCATTAATTGGTCCAAACTGGGCTGGTTAGAGGCTCCCTCCACCATGAATTTGCCCAAACTGGGCTGTTTAGAGGCTCCCTCCACCATGAATTTGCCCAAACTGGGCTGGTTAGAGGCTCCCTCCACCATGAATTGGTCCAAACTGGGCTGGTTAGAGGCTCCCTCCACCATGAATTTGCCCAAACTGGGCTGTTTAGAGGCTCCCTCCACCATGAATTTGCCCAAACTGGGCTGGTTAGAGGCTCCCTCCACCATGAATTGGTCCAAACGGGTTTTTAGAGGCTCCCTTCACCATGAATTGGTCCAAACTTGGCTGTTTAGAGGCTCCCTCCACCATGAATTTGCCCAAACTGGGCTGTTTAGAGGCTCCCTCCACCATGAATTGGTCCAAACTGGGCTGGTTAGAGGCTCCCTCCACCATGAATTTCCCAAAACTTGGCTGTTTAGAGGCTCCCTCCACCATTAATTGGTCCAAACTGGGCTGGTTAGAGGCTCCCTCCACCATGAATTTGCCCAAACTGGGCTGTTTAGAGGCTCCCTCCACCATGAATTTGCCCAAACTGGGCTGGTTAGAGGCTCCCTCCACCATGAATTGGTCCAAACTGGGCTGGTTAGAGGCTCCCTCCACCCTGAATTTGCCCAAACTGGGCTGTTTAGAGGCTCCCTCCACCATGAATTTGCCCAAACTGGGCTGGTTAGAGGCTCCCTCCACCATTAATTGGTCCAAACTGGGCTGGTTAGAGGCTCCCTCCACCATGAATTTGCCCAAACTGGGCTGTTTAGAGGCTCCCTCCACCATGAATTTGCCCAAACTGGGCTGGTTAGAGGCTCCCTCCACCATGAATTGGTCCAAACTGGGCTGGTTAGAGGCTAACTCCACCATGAATTTGCCCAAACTGGGCTGTTTAGAGGCTCCCTCCACCATGAATTTGCCCAAACTGGGCTGGTTAGAGGCTCCCTCCACCATGAATTGGTCCAAACGGGTTTTTAGAGGCTCCCTTCACCATGAATTGGTCCAAACTTGGCTGGTTAGAGGCTCCCTCCACCATGAATTTGCCCAAACTGGGCTGTTTAGAGGCTCCCTCCACCATGAATTGGTCCAAACTGGGCTGGTTAGAGGCTCCCTCCACCATGAATTTCCCAAAACTTGGCTGTTTAGAGGCTCCCTCCACCATTAATTGGTCCAAACTGGGCTGGTTAGAGGCTCCCTCCACCATGAATTTGCCCAAACTGGGGTGGTTAGAGGCTCCCTCCACCATTAATTGGTCCAAACTGGGCTGGTTAGAGGCTCCCTCCACAATTAATTGGTCCAAACTGGGCTAATTAGAGGCTCCCTCCACCATGAATTGGTCCAAACTGGGTTTTTTAGAGGCTCCCTCCACCATGAATTTGCCCAAACTGGGCTGTTTAGAGGCTCCCTCCACCATGAATTGGTCCAAACTGGGCTGGTTAGAGGCTCCCTCCACCATGAATTGGTCCAAACTGGGCTGGTTAGAGGCTCCCTCCACCATGAATTTCCCAAAACTTGGCTGTTTAGAGGCTCCCTCCACCATTAATTGGTCCAAACTGGGCTGGTTAGAGGCTCCCTCCACCATGAATTTGCCCAAACTGGGCTGTTTAGAGGCTCCCTCCACCATGAATTTGCCCAAACTGGGCTGGTTAGAGGCTCCCTCCACCATGAATTGGTCCAAACTGGGCTGGTTAGAGGCTCCCTCCACCATGAATTTGCCCAAACTGGGCTGTTTAGAGGCTCCCTCCACCATGAATTTGCCCAAACTGGGCTGGTTAGAGGCTCCCTCCACCATGAATTGGTCCAAACTGGGCTGGTTAGAGGCTCCCTCCACCATGAATTTGCCCAAACTGGGCTGTTTAGAGGCTCCCTCCACCATGAATTTGCCCAAACTGGGCTGGTTAGAGGCTCCCTCCACCATGAATTGGTCCAAACGGGTTTTTAGAGGCTCCCTTCACCATGAATTGGTCCAAACTTGGCTGTTTAGAGGCTCCCTCCACCATGAATTGGTCCAAACTGGGGTGGTTAGAGGCTCCCTCCACCATGAATTTGCCCAAACTGGGCTGTTTAGAGGCTCCCTCCACCATGAATTGGTCCAAACTGGGTTTTTTAGAGGCTCCCTCCACCATGAATTGGTCCAAACTGGGCTGGTTAGAGGCTCCCTCCACCATGAATTGGTCCAAACTGGGGTGGTTAGAGGCTCCCTCCACCATTAATTGGTCCAAACTGGGCTGGTTAGAGGCTCCCTCCACCATTAATTGGTCCAAACTGGGCTGGTTAGAGGCTCCCTCCACCATGAATTTGCCCAAACTGGGCTGGTTAGAGGCTCCCTCCACCATGAATTGGTCCAAACTGGGGTTTTTAGAGGCTCCCTCCACCATGAATTGGTCCAAACTGGGGTTTTTAGAGTCTCCCTCCACCATGAATTGGTCCAAACTGGGGTTTTTAGAGGCTCCCTCCACCATGAATTTGCCCAAACTCTGCTGGTTAGAGGCTCAATCCACCCTGATTTTCAAAACAAATGTTGGTGCCAACCTCAACTTACTACAAGGGCCAAATTCACTGCTGGTGACAAGCTCTCCTCACTGCAAGTGCCAAATACACATGTTTCAAGGTGTTTTCCTACTGTCAGAGAGGTGGTATTGAGTGTGTAAAGTGTGTAGTTGTTAGGCTGTGATGTTGGGGTAATAGAGGGTCTTTGGTGTGTTAGATGCCCCCAGACATGCTTCCCCTGCTGTCCCAGTGTCATTCCAGAGGTGTTGGCATCATTTCCTGGGGTGTCATAGTGGACTTGGTGACCCTCCAGACACGGATTTGGGTTTCCCCCTTAACGAGTATCTGTTCCCCATAGACTATAATGGGGTTCGAAACCCGTTCGAACACACGAACATTGAGCGGCTGTTCGAATCGGATTTCGAACCTCGAACATTTTAGTGTTCGCTCATCTCTACTGATAAGCTTTTCCATGCATGACTTGCCAGAAGGCAAGTCAGAAGAACTCCCGGCAGGGCTCGTCCGGGATTTGAACCCGGGACCTCTCACACCCAAAGCGAGAATCATACCCCTAGACCAACGAGCCGATCGGGACAATGAGGCACCAGGCCCCCTTTTGAGACCTCCCTTGAGTCCCATACTGGGGCTAGAAAAAAGCACAAAGGGGAAAACTGCACAAGGAAACCACGGAAATGAACAAACTTTTGTGCCATCAAAAAGAGAGGAGCGGGCTCGTCCGGGATTTGAACCCGGGACCTCTCGCACCCTAAGCGAGAATCATACCCCTAGACCAACGAGCCAAGGCAACAGAACGGCTGTGTGATGCTTTGCTCGCACCACATTTATTCAAGCATTTCAGTAAACCTGAAGTTGGAGGGGCTGCTATCGCAACACACTAAGTCCAACTCACCAAAGTGGAAAAGGAGGAGTTCTGTCAAAAGAGGGCAAACGGGCTCGTCCGGGATTTGAACCCGGGACCTCTCGCACCCAAAGCGAGAATCATACCCCTAGACCAACGAGCCGACCGGGCAAACCCTTGTCGTTTTCCCCTTGTGCCTTTTTCTAGCGCCAACATCAATTTTCTTTGCACAGTTTTTAAAACCAGGGCTCATCCGGGATTTGAACCCAGACGAGAATCATACCCCTAGACCAACGAGCCGACCCCCCATCACTTACCCATCTGGTACTGGTAAAAAATCTAGTACTCACTTACCAATCTGCGGTACTCGGAAGAAAAAAAAAAAAGAAGACTCGTCGCCAAACACTGCCATCTGCGACAGCAAACAGACTGAGGAAAAGCTTTTCCATGCTTGCCAACAAGGCAAGTCAAAAGAACTCCCGGCAGGGCTCGTCCGGGATTTGAACCCGGGACCTCTCGCACCCGAAGCGAGAATCATACCCCTAGACCAACGAGCCAAACTGCCGCTGTCACCGTCGGCTGGAGCGTCAGACTGCCTGGCCTTTGCAGGCTGTGTGGTGTTGGGCCATTGGCGCATAAAAGCCAAGCGCAGCTATCATCACGATAAGCTAGGGCTCGTCCGGGATTTGAACCCGGGACCTCTCGCACCCTAAGCGAGAATCATACCCCTAGACCAACGAGCCGACGACCCCATCACTTAGGGTTAGGGTTAGGGTTAGGGTTACCCATCTAGTGGGATCTTTGATGCCGCCTCTTTGACTCAGCCTCCCTTCCAAAGGCACAAAAGTCTCTAATCTGCGGTACTGCGACAGCAAACAGACTGCTGATAAGCTTTTCCATGCATGACTTGCCAGAAGGCAAGTCAGAAGAACTCCCGGCAGGGCTCGTCCGGGATTTGAACCCGGGACCTCTCACACCC
The DNA here is from genome assembly GCF_031893055.1 of Leptodactylus fuscus. Taxonomy (NCBI): domain Eukaryota; kingdom Metazoa; phylum Chordata; class Amphibia; order Anura; family Leptodactylidae; genus Leptodactylus; species Leptodactylus fuscus. The sequence continues at coordinate 131,004,881 of NC_134270.1, read as the reverse complement.
AAAGCGAGAATCATACCCCTAGACCAACGAGCCGATCGGGACAATGAGGCACCAGGCCCCCTTTTGAGACCTCCCTTGAGTCCCATACTGGGGCTAGAAAAAAGCACAAAGGGGAAAACTGCACAAGGAAACCACGGAAATGAACAAACTTTTGTGCCATCAAAAAGAGAGGAGCGGGCTCGTCCGGGATTTGAACCCGGGACCTCTCGCACCCTAAGCGAGAATCATACCCCTAGACCAACGAGCCAAGGCAACAGAACGGCTGTGTGATGCTTTGCTCGCACCATATTTATTCAAGCATTTCAGTAAACCTGAAGTTGGAGGGGCTGCTATCGCAACACACTAAGTCCAACTCACCAAAGTGGAAAAGGAGGAGTTCTGTCAAAAGAGGGCAAACGGGCTCGTCCGGGATTTGAACCCGGGACCTCTCGCACCCAAAGCGAGAATCATACCCCTAGACCAACGAGCCGACCGGGTAAACCCTTGTCGTTTTCCCCTTGTGCCTTTTTCTAGCGCCAACATCAATTTTCTTTGCACAGTTTTTAAAACCAGGGCTCATCCGGGATTTGAACCCAGACGAGAATCATACCCCTAGACCAACGAGCCGACCCCCATCACTTA